>NC_143460.1:0-20000 GCF_987193195.1 Phasianus colchicus | reverse complement strand
AGTAACTGCCAACCACGACCGAGGTGACATTCGCGGCTCCCACGTAAAGTCCGTCTGCCATATTTGCAGCAGCCCTAAGCCGCGGGGGTTGACCCCCGCCCCAATAGCAGGAGCTGAATTACAGTGAGGGCAGGCCTGCACCACATCCCTTGCAGCTGTAATGGAAATACCACAGGCTCGAACGAGTGCCCGGGCGCCTATGTGAAGCGTGGAGTGGAGGTCTCTGGCCTTTCGGATCGTCAGGACACGGGACCCTGCAGCCGCATCTGCGGCTGCGTTGCCCTCTGAAAAGAATCCTGGTACACCCGAATGACTTCTTACATGTAAAATTGCTATAGGCTCTACTCGGGTGCACAAAGCATCTTCTAAGATAAGCGCTGCTTCCATACTAGGGATGCCTTCTTGGCCCATTTTCAAAGCGAGCTTAGCTGCAAAAGCAGAATCTGTGACTATGTTACAGGGAAGGGAGGGCCAATAAACAATCGCCATCGCAACAGCCCTGACCTCGAGCATCTGAACGCTGGCGCCCAACGTGGGGCTCGAACTCACGACCCGGAGATTAAGAGTCCCATGCTCTACCGACTGAGCTAGCCGGGCCTTGGTTATTACGGACAGGAACCGTGAAGGCAAAAGCCTCCCTGTCTTGCTCAGCCAGGGGTATGGAGAAAAAGCAATCCTTCAAATCGATAACAACAACCCCCCAGCCTGCAGGCACGGCGGATAGTACGGGCGCACCCTGCTGAACTACACCAAAAGGCACTAACTGAGCGTTAACTGCGCACAAGTCGTGCAGCAAGCGATAGGATCCTGACCGCTTTTTTATCACAAATACAGGAGTGTTCCATTGACTAAGAGAGGGTTCTATATGACCTAAGCGAAGCTCTTGCTGTACTAATGCGTGAAGCGCTACAAGCTTTTCCGTCAGTAAGGACCACTGATCCACCCAGACAGGTCGCACTTCCTGTCTCCAGCGTAGTGGGATCGCATACTGCGCTGACAATTGACAGATCGTGGCCCCCACTATAAATTTGTTATGCGTGCTGCCCCTGTTCTGCTGTAGCAGAACAGGCCTTTCCAGGGAACCATCCCTGCTGATTACGATAATCTCAACCATCTGGGCGGACCTCCGGGTGGGCGTTGTTCCTCCCACTCCCGCTATCATCTGTGCCGCCCCTGTAGGCCATGTAGAGGGCCAATCGGATTCCGCAATAACCCGATGCGATAGAGAAAGCGCCCGTGTTTGTAGGGCTGACTATAAACGCGGCTGGATTCGCTAGGCCCTTTTCTTTCGCTTTCTCTTTAACTTTAGCCCAGTCAGTAACCAGGCCCCCCCCCCCGGCACGGGCTCCCTCCCGGCCGCGGGCTCCCCCGCCCCACTCCGCCCACCGCCCTATCGCGTTCTTCAAGGGGCGGTTCTGGCTGAGACGTTTTGTCCAAAGAAGGGCATAAAGACGGGACAGGGTAAGGCGGGGGCGGAGCTGTCGGCTCACATGACTGACTCGGCGACTCCTTCTTCTCCGTCTCTCCGCCTCCGCTCTCTGCCGTCGCCGCCATCTTTGCCTCGCCGGATCTATGAGAAAGTAAAGACCCGCTCCCGGCAACCCCGTCACGCTCCGCTCCTCCCCGATCCTCGCCCAATCAGTCAAAGCTGGCCCGGGGGCCGAGTCGGGGCATCCCGGCTCCGCCCTTCGCTCTGCCCCTCGGGGCGGATCGTCCCTCCCCGCCGGTGACATGGCTACGCCCTCCCCCCCCGGCCCTCCCAGCCCCTCCAGAGAAGGATACAAGCCACTCCCCACGTAAGGAGGGGGGGCCGAGGGGGCAGCTGTGGCGCAACTGCAGCCAGTACCTGTTTTGCAATGATAACAGGATGTTGTTTTAGACGCGGTTGCCTCCCCCGGCGCCAACTTCGCTTCTTGCTGCGCAGCCGTTATCTTTATCTCTCCGCCGTCCTGAGGCTCCGCGGCTGGCTTCCCTGTAAGATCTGCGGGAGAGACCTTCCCTCCCCCCAAGCCCAGCCAAAACTTCGCTTGCTCAGATGTAACCTGCTCTTCTTGCGCTGCCTTCAACGCCCCTAATATCAGTCCCCAGGTTTTCAATTCTCCTGACTTCCCGAGTACCATTGCCTGCTGGGCAAGCGCCGCGGTGATGGGGTCCCAGGATCCCGGGGTATACAAATCCGAGGGAGATGTAAGCAGCCCCTCCTTTAATAACAGTGATAACTCTGTACCTATTTCCTTCTTAGAAGGAGAATTTTTCCCGCAATAGGTCTTACACGCGGACGAAATCACCTTTATGACGGCTTCCATCGCCGGGCGTAATCTCTCCGACGGATCAAGCAACCACCGGGCTCCTCTTCCGATGGTCTCCTGGGTCCTCGGACAGGCCTTATAGGCTCTCGGCCGTACCTTCCGACGCTACCCAGCTTCCACTCTCCTAAGCCGCAGCCCCCTCTTCTAGGGTCATCGTCTCCTTCCCCAAGGGAGACGGATGAGAGCAGGATCCCGCCACGCCGCCTGTGGCCGACCACTATTCCCTAACTATCACACCGGGGTCACCATATGAAGCCGGAAGCCCGCTTCAGCTTCATACAGGTGTTCGCAATCGTTAGGGACTCATCGGTCTGTCCATCTACCTCGGTGCACACCAATGTGGTGGGTGGTAAAATGGCGTTTATTAACTCGTGGCAACAGCTTATATAGCCTTGTACAACTTCGTCTACACCCCTCTTATCGTGCGTAAGCACTTGCGTCACTACTTTCTTATCTGGTTACTACTAGCAATTACTCGAAGGTTCTATGCTCGCTGTCTACAGGTTAGGGTTAGGGTTAGGGTTAGGGTTAGGGTTAGGGTTAGGGTTAGGGTTAGGGTTAGGGGTAGGGATAGGGGTAGGGTTAGGGTTAGGGTTAGGGTAGGGGTAGGGGTAGGGTTAGGGTTAGGGTTAGGGTTAGGGTTAGGGTTAGGGGTAGGGATAGGGGTAGGGTTAGGGTTAGGGTTAGGGTAGGGGTAGGGGTAGGGTTAGGGTTAGGGTTAGGGTTAGGGTTAGGGTTAGGGTTAGGGTAGGGTTAGGGTTAGGGTTAGGGTTAGGGTTAGGGTAAGGGTTAGGGTAAGGGTAAGGGTTAGGGTTAGGGTTAGGGTTAGGGTTAGGGTTAGGGTTAGGGTTAGGGTAGGGTTAGGGTTAGGGTTAGGGTTAGGGTTAGGGTTAGGGTTAGGGTTAGGGTTAGGGTTAGGGTTAGGGTTGGGGTAGGGTTAGGGTTAGGGTTAGGGTTAGGGTTAGGGTTAGGGTTAGGGTTAGGGTAGGGTTAGGGTTAGGGTTAGGGTAGGGTTAGGGTTAGGGTTAGGGTTAGGGTTAGGGTTAGGGTTAGGGTTAGGGTTAGGGTTAGGGTTAGGGTTAGGGTTAGGGTTAGGGTAGGGTTAGGGTTAGGGTTAGGGTTAGGGTTAGGGTTAGGGTTAGGGTTAGGGTTAGGGTTAGGGTTAGGGTTAGGGTTAGGGTTAGGGTAGGGTTAGGGTTAGGGTTAGGGTTAGGGTTAGGGTTAGGGTAGGGTTAGGGTTAGGGTTAGGGTTAGGGTTAGGGTTAGGGTTAGGGTTAGGGTTAGGGTTAGGGTTAGGGTTAGGGTTAGGGGTTAGGGGTTAGGGGTTAGGGTTAGGGTTAGGGTTAGGGTTAGGGTTAGGGTTAGGGTTAGGGTTAGGGTTAGGGTTAGGGTTAGGGTTAGGGTAGGGTTAGGGTTAGGGTTAGGGTTAGGGTTAGGGTTAGGGTTAGGGTTAGGGTTAGGGTTAGGGTTAGGGTTAGGGTTAGGGTTAGGGTTAGGGTAGGGTTAGGGTTAGGGTTAGGGTTAGGGTTAGGGTTAGGGTTAGGGTTAGGGTTAGGGTTAGGGTTAGGGTTAGGGTTAGGGTTAGGGTTAGGGTTAGGGTTAGGGTTAGGGTTAGGGTTAGGGTTAGGGTTAGGGTTAGGGTTAGGGTTAGGGTTAGGGTTAGGGTTAGGGTTAGGGTTAGGGTTAGGGTTAGGGTTAGGGTTAGGGTTAGGGTTAGGGTTAGGGTTAGGGTTAGGGTTAGGGTTAGGGTTAGGGTTAGGGTTAGGGTTAGGGTTAGGGTTAGGGTTAGGGTTAGGGTTAGGGTTAGGGTTAGGGTTAGGGTTAGGGTTAGGGTTAGGGTTAGGGTTAGGGTTAGGGTTAGGGTTAGGGTTAGGGTTAGGGTTAGGGTTAGGGTTAGGGTTAGGGTTAGGGTTAGGGTTAGGGTTAGGGTTAGGGTTAGGGTTAGGGTTAGGGTTAGGGTTAGGGTTAGGGTTAGGGTTAGGGTTAGGGTTAGGGTTAGGGTTAGGGTTAGGGTTAGGGTTAGGGTTAGGGTTAGGGTTAGGGTTAGGGTTAGGGTTAGGGTTAGGGTTAGGGTTAGGGTTAGGGTTAGGGTTAGGGTTAGGGTTAGGGTTAGGGTTAGGGTTAGGGTTAGGGTTAGGGTTAGGGTTAGGGTTAGGGTTAGGGTTAGGGTTAGGGTTAGGGTTAGGGTTAGGGTTAGGGTTAGGGTTAGGGTTAGGGTTAGGGTTAGGGTTAGGGTTAGGGTTAGGGTTAGGGTTAGGGTTAGGGTTAGGGTTAGGGTTAGGGTTAGGGTTAGGGTTAGGGTTAGGGTTAGGGTTAGGGTTAGGGTTAGGGTTAGGGTTAGGGTTAGGGTTAGGGTTAGGGTTAGGGTTAGGGTTAGGGTTAGGGTTAGGGTTAGGGTTAGGGTTAGGGTTAGGGTTAGGGTTAGGGTTAGGGTTAGGGTTAGGGTTAGGGTTAGGGTTAGGGTTAGGGTTAGGGTTAGGGTTAGGGTTAGGGTTAGGGTTAGGGTTAGGGTTAGGGTTAGGGTTAGGGTTAGGGTTAGGGTTAGGGTTAGGGTTAGGGTTAGGGTTAGGGTTAGGGTTAGGGTTAGGGTTAGGGTTAGGGTTAGGGTTAGGGTTAGGGTTAGGGTTAGGGTTAGGGTTAGGGTTAGGGTTAGGGTTAGGGTTAGGGTTAGGGTTAGGGTTAGGGTTAGGGTTAGGGTTAGGGTTAGGGTTAGGGTTAGGGTTAGGGTTATCAATTAGGGTTAGGGTTAGGGTTAGGGTTAGGGTTAGGGTTAGGGTTAGGGTTAGGGTTAGGGTTAGGGTTAGGGTTAGGGTTAGGGTTAGGGTTAGGGTTAGGGTTAGGGTTAGGGTTAGGGTTAGGGTTAGGGTTAGGGTTAGGGTTAGGGTTAGGGTTAGGGTTAGGGTTAGGGTTAGGGTTAGGGTTAGGGTTAGGGTTAGGGTTAGGGTTAGGGTTAGGGTTAGGGTTAGGGTTAGGGTTAGGGTTAGGGTTAGGGTTAGGGTTAGGGTTAGGGTTAGGGTTAGGGTTAGGGTTAGGGTTAGGGTTAGGGTTAGGGTTAGGGTTAGGGTTAGGGTTAGGGTTAGGGTTAGGGTTAGGGTTAGGGTTAGGGTTAGGGTTAGGGTTAGGGTTAGGGTTAGGGTTAGGGTTAGGGTTAGGGTTAGGGTTAGGGTTAGGGTTAGGGTTAGGGTTAGGGTTAGGGTTAGGGTTAGGGTTAGGGTTAGGGTTAGGGTTAGGGTTAGGGTTAGGGTTAGGGTTAGGGTTAGGGTTAGGGTTAGGGTTAGGGTTAGGGTTAGGGTTAGGGTTAGGGTTAGGGTTAGGGTTAGGGTTAGGGTTAGGGTTAGGGTTAGGGTTAGGGTTAGGGTTAGGGTTAGGGTTAGGGTTAGGGTTAGGGTTAGGGTTAGGGTTAGGGTTAGGGTTAGGGTTAGGGTTAGGGTTAGGGTTAGGGTTAGGGTTAGGGTTAGGGTTAGGGTTAGGGTTAGGGTTAGGGTTAGGGTTAGGGTTAGGGTTAGGGTTAGGGTTAGGGTTAGGGTTAGGGTTAGGGTTAGGGTTAGGGTTAGGGTTAGGGTTAGGGTTAGGGTTAGGGTTAGGGTTAGGGTTAGGGTTAGGGTTAGGGTTAGGGTTAGGGTTAGGGTTAGGGTTAGGGTTAGGGTTAGGGTTAGGGTTAGGGTTAGGGTTAGGGTTAGGGTTAGGGTTAGGGTTAGGGTTAGGGTTAGGGTTAGGGTTAGGGTTAGGGTTAGGGTTAGGGTTAGGGTTAGGGTTAGGGTTAGGGTTAGGGTTAGGGTTAGGGTTAGGGTTAGGGTTAGGGTTAGGGTTAGGGTTAGGGTTAGGGTTAGGGTTAGGGTTAGGGTTAGGGTTAGGGTTAGGGTTAGGGTTAGGGTTAGGGTTAGGGTTAGGGTTAGGGTTAGGGTTAGGGTTAGGGTTAGGGTTAGGGTTAGGGTTAGGGTTAGGGTTAGGGTTAGGGTTAGGGTTAGGGTTAGGGTTAGGGTTAGGGTTAGGGTTAGGGTTAGGGTTAGGGTTAGGGTTAGGGTTAGGGTTAGGGTTAGGGTTAGGGTTAGGGTTAGGGTTAGGGTTAGGGTTAGGGTTAGGGTTAGGGTTAGGGTTAGGGTTAGGGTTAGGGTTAGGGTTAGGGTTAGGGTTAGGGTTAGGGTTAGGGTTAGGGTTAGGGTTAGGGTTAGGGTTAGGGTTAGGGTTAGGGTTAGGGTTAGGGTTAGGGTTAGGGTTAGGGTTAGGGTTAGGGTTAGGGTTAGGGTTAGGGTTAGGGTTAGGGTTAGGGTTAGGGTTAGGGTTAGGGTTAGGGTTAGGGTTAGGGTTAGGGTTAGGGTTAGGGTTAGGGTTAGGGTTAGGGTTAGGGTTAGGGTTAGGGTTAGGGTTAGGGTTAGGGTTAGGGTTAGGGTTAGGGTTAGGGTTAGGGTTAGGGTTAGGGTTAGGGTTAGGGTTAGGGTTAGGGTTAGGGTTAGGGTTAGGGTTAGGGTTAGGGTTAGGGTTAGGGTTAGGGTTAGGGTTAGGGTTAGGGTTAGGGTTAGGGTTAGGGTTAGGGTTAGGGTTAGGGTTAGGGTTAGGGTTAGGGTTAGGGTTAGGGTTAGGGTTAGGGTTAGGGTTAGGGTTAGGGTTAGGGTTAGGGTTAGGGTTAGGGTTAGGGTTAGGGTTAGGGTTAGGGTTAGGGTTAGGGTTAGGGTTAGGGTTAGGGTTAGGGTTAGGGTTAGGGTTAGGGTTAGGGTTAGGGTTAGGGTTAGGGTTAGGGTTAGGGTTAGGGTTAGGGTTAGGGTTAGGGTTAGGGTTAGGGTTAGGGTTAGGGTTAGGGTTAGGGTTAGGGTTAGGGTTAGGGTTAGGGTTAGGGTTAGGGTTAGGGTTAGGGTTAGGGTTAGGGTTAGGGTTAGGGTTAGGGTTAGGGTTAGGGTTAGGGTTAGGGTTAGGGTTAGGGTTAGGGTTAGGGTTAGGGTTAGGGTTAGGGTTAGGGTTAGGGTTAGGGTTAGGGTTAGGGTTAGGGTTAGGGTTAGGGTTAGGGTTAGGGTTAGGGTTAGGGTTAGGGTTAGGGTTAGGGTTAGGGTTAGGGTTAGGGTTAGGGTTAGGGTTAGGGTTAGGGTTAGGGTTAGGGTTAGGGTTAGGGTTAGGGTTAGGGTTAGGGTTAGGGTTAGGGTTAGGGTTAGGGTTAGGGTTAGGGTTAGGGTTAGGGTTAGGGTTAGGGTTAGGGTTAGGGTTAGGGTTAGGGTTAGGGTTAGGGTTAGGGTTAGGGTTAGGGTTAGGGTTAGGGTTAGGGTTAGGGTTAGGGTTAGGGTTAGGGTTAGGGTTAGGGTTAGGGTTAGGGTTAGGGTTAGGGTTAGGGTTAGGGTTAGGGTTAGGGTTAGGGTTAGGGTTAGGGTTAGGGTTAGGGTTAGGGTTAGGGTTAGGGTTAGGGTTAGGGTTAGGGTTAGGGTTAGGGTTAGGGTTAGGGTTAGGGTTAGGGTTAGGGTTAGGGTTAGGGTTAGGGTTAGGGTTAGGGTTAGGGTTAGGGTTAGGGTTAGGGTTAGGGTTAGGGTTAGGGTTAGGGTTAGGGTTAGGGTTAGGGTTAGGGTTAGGGTTAGGGTTAGGGTTAGGGTTAGGGTTAGGGTTAGGGTTAGGGTTAGGGTTAGGGTTAGGGTTAGGGTTAGGGTTAGGGTTAGGGTTAGGGTTAGGGTTAGGGTTAGGGTTAGGGTTAGGGTTAGGGTTAGGGTTAGGGTTAGGGTTAGGGTTAGGGTTAGGGTTAGGGTTAGGGTTAGGGTTAGGGTTAGGGTTAGGGTTAGGGTTAGGGTTAGGGTTAGGGTTAGGGTTAGGGTTAGGGTTAGGGTTAGGGTTAGGGTTAGGGTTAGGGTTAGGGTTAGGGTTAGGGTTAGGGTTAGGGTTAGGGTTAGGGTTAGGGTTAGGGTTAGGGTTAGGGTTAGGGTTAGGGTTAGGGTTAGGGTTAGGGTTAGGGTTAGGGTTAGGGTTAGGGTTAGGGTTAGGGTTAGGGTTAGGGTTAGGGTTAGGGTTAGGGTTAGGGTTAGGGTTAGGGTTAGGGTTAGGGTTAGGGTTAGGGTTAGGGTTAGGGTTAGGGTTAGGGTTAGGGTTAGGGTTAGGGTTAGGGTTAGGGTTAGGGTTAGGGTTAGGGTTAGGGTTAGGGTTAGGGTTAGGGTTAGGGTTAGGGTTAGGGTTAGGGTTAGGGTTAGGGTTAGGGTTAGGGTTAGGGTTAGGGTTAGGGTTAGGGTTAGGGTTAGGGTTAGGGTTAGGGTTAGGGTTAGGGTTAGGGTTAGGGTTAGGGTTAGGGTTAGGGTTAGGGTTAGGGTTAGGGTTAGGGTTAGGGTTAGGGTTAGGGTTAGGGTTAGGGTTAGGGTTAGGGTTAGGGTTAGGGTTAGGGTTAGGGTTAGGGTTAGGGTTAGGGTTAGGGTTAGGGTTAGGGTTAGGGTTAGGGTTAGGGTTAGGGTTAGGGTTAGGGTTAGGGTTAGGGTTAGGGTTAGGGTTAGGGTTAGGGTTAGGGTTAGGGTTAGGGTTAGGGTTAGGGTTAGGGTTAGGGTTAGGGTTAGGGTTAGGGTTAGGGTTAGGGTTAGGGTTAGGGTTAGGGTTAGGGTTAGGGTTAGGGTTAGGGTTAGGGTTAGGGTTAGGGTTAGGGTTAGGGTTAGGGTTAGGGTTAGGGTTAGGGTTAGGGTTAGGGTTAGGGTTAGGGTTAGGGTTAGGGTTAGGGTTAGGGTTAGGGTTAGGGTTAGGGTTAGGGTTAGGGTTAGGGTTAGGGTTAGGGTTAGGGTTAGGGTTAGGGTTAGGGTTAGGGTTAGGGTTAGGGTTAGGGTTAGGGTTAGGGTTAGGGTTAGGGTTAGGGTTAGGGTTAGGGTTAGGGTTAGGGTTAGGGTTAGGGTTAGGGTTAGGGTTAGGGTTAGGGTTAGGGTTAGGGTTAGGGTTAGGGTTAGGGTTAGGGTTAGGGTTAGGGTTAGGGTTAGGGTTAGGGTTAGGGTTAGGGTTAGGGTTAGGGTTAGGGTTAGGGTTAGGGTTAGGGTTAGGGTTAGGGTTAGGGTTAGGGTTAGGGTTAGGGTTAGGGTTAGGGTTAGGGTTAGGGTTAGGGTTAGGGTTAGGGTTAGGGTTAGGGTTAGGGTTAGGGTTAGGGTTAGGGTTAGGGTTAGGGTTAGGGTTAGGGTTAGGGTTAGGGTTAGGGTTAGGGTTAGGGTTAGGGTTAGGGTTAGGGTTAGGGTTAGGGTTAGGGTTAGGGTTAGGGTTAGGGTTAGGGTTAGGGTTAGGGTTAGGGTTAGGGTTAGGGTTAGGGTTAGGGTTAGGGTTAGGGTTAGGGTTAGGGTTAGGGTTAGGGTTAGGGTTAGGGTTAGGGTTAGGGTTAGGGTTAGGGTTAGGGTTAGGGTTAGGGTTAGGGTTAGGGTTAGGGTTAGGGTTAGGGTTAGGGTTAGGGTTAGGGTTAGGGTTAGGGTTAGGGTTAGGGTTAGGGTTAGGGTTAGGGTTAGGGTTAGGGTTAGGGTTAGGGTTAGGGTTAGGGTTAGGGTTAGGGTTAGGGTTAGGGTTAGGGTTAGGGTTAGGGTTAGGGTTAGGGTTAGGGTTAGGGTTAGGGTTAGGGTTAGGGTTAGGGTTAGGGTTAGGGTTAGGGTTAGGGTTAGGGTTAGGGTTAGGGTTAGGGTTAGGGTTAGGGTTAGGGTTAGGGTTAGGGTTAGGGTTAGGGTTAGGGTTAGGGTTAGGGTTAGGGTTAGGGTTAGGGTTAGGGTTAGGGTTAGGGTTAGGGTTAGGGTTAGGGTTAGGGTTAGGGTTAGGGTTAGGGTTAGGGTTAGGGTTAGGGTTAGGGTTAGGGTTAGGGTTAGGGTTAGGGTTAGGGTTAGGGTTAGGGTTAGGGTTAGGGTTAGGGTTAGGGTTAGGGTTAGGGTTAGGGTTAGGGTTAGGGTTAGGGTTAGGGTTAGGGTTAGGGTTAGGGTTAGGGTTAGGGTTAGGGTTAGGGTTAGGGTTAGGGTTAGGGTTAGGGTTAGGGTTAGGGTTAGGGTTAGGGTTAGGGTTAGGGTTAGGGTTAGGGTTAGGGTTAGGGTTAGGGTTAGGGTTAGGGTTAGGGTTAGGGTTAGGGTTAGGGTTAGGGTTAGGGTTAGGGTTAGGGTTAGGGTTAGGGTTAGGGTTAGGGTTAGGGTTAGGGTTAGGGTTAGGGTTAGGGTTAGGGTTAGGGTTAGGGTTAGGGTTAGGGTTAGGGTTAGGGTTAGGGTTAGGGTTAGGGTTAGGGTTAGGGTTAGGGTTAGGGTTAGGGTTAGGGTTAGGGTTAGGGTTAGGGTTAGGGTTAGGGTTAGGGTTAGGGTTAGGGTTAGGGTTAGGGTTAGGGTTAGGGTTAGGGTTAGGGTTAGGGTTAGGGTTAGGGTTAGGGTTAGGGTTAGGGTTAGGGTTAGGGTTAGGGTTAGGGTTAGGGTTAGGGTTAGGGTTAGGGTTAGGGTTAGGGTTAGGGTTAGGGTTAGGGTTAGGGTTAGGGTTAGGGTTAGGGTTAGGGTTAGGGTTAGGGTTAGGGTTAGGGTTAGGGTTAGGGTTAGGGTTAGGGTTAGGGTTAGGGTTAGGGTTAGGGTTAGGGTTAGGGTTAGGGTTAGGGTTAGGGTTAGGGTTAGGGTTAGGGTTAGGGTTAGGGTTAGGGTTAGGGTTAGGGTTAGGGTTAGGGTTAGGGTTAGGGTTAGGGTTAGGGTTAGGGTTAGGGTTAGGGTTAGGGTTAGGGTTAGGGTTAGGGTTAGGGTTAGGGTTAGGGTTAGGGTTAGGGTTAGGGTTAGGGTTAGGGTTAGGGTTAGGGTTAGGGTTAGGGTTAGGGTTAGGGTTAGGGTTAGGGTTAGGGTTAGGGTTAGGGTTAGGGTTAGGGTTAGGGTTAGGGTTAGGGTTAGGGTTAGGGTTAGGGTTAGGGTTAGGGTTAGGGTTAGGGTTAGGGTTAGGGTTAGGGTTAGGGTTAGGGTTAGGGTTAGGGTTAGGGTTAGGGTTAGGGTTAGGGTTAGGGTTAGGGTTAGGGTTAGGGTTAGGGTTAGGGTTAGGGTTAGGGTTAGGGTTAGGGTTAGGGTTAGGGTTAGGGTTAGGGTTAGGGTTAGGGTTAGGGTTAGGGTTAGGGTTAGGGTTAGGGTTAGGGTTAGGGTTAGGGTTAGGGTTAGGGTTAGGGTTAGGGTTAGGGTTAGGGTTAGGGTTAGGGTTAGGGTTAGGGTTAGGGTTAGGGTTAGGGTTAGGGTTAGGGTTAGGGTTAGGGTTAGGGTTAGGGTTAGGGTTAGGGTTAGGGTTAGGGTTAGGGTTAGGGTTAGGGTTGGGTTGGGTTAGGGTTAGGGTTAGGGTTAGGGTTAGGGTTAGGGTTAGGGTTAGGGTTAGGGTTAGGGTTAGGGTTAGGGTTAGGGTTAGGGTTAGGGTTAGGGTTAGGGTTAGGGTTAGGGTTAGGGTTAGGGTTAGGGTTAGGGTTAGGGTTAGGGTTAGGGTTAGGGTTAGGGTTAGGGTTAGGGTTAGGGTTAGGGTTAGGGTTAGGGTTAGGGTTAGGGTTAGGGTTAGGGTTAGGGTTAGGGTTAGGGTTAGGGTTAGGGTTAGGGTTAGGGTTAGGGTTAGGGTTAGGGTTAGGGTTAGGGTTAGGGTTAGGGTTAGGGTTAGGGTTAGGGTTAGGGTTAGGGTTAGGGTTAGGGTTAGGGTTAGGGTTAGGGTTAGGGTTAGGGTTAGGGTTAGGGTTAGGGTTAGGGTTAGGGTTAGGGTTAGGGTTAGGGTTAGGGTTAGGGTTAGGGTTAGGGTTAGGGTTAGGGTTAGGGTTAGGGTTAGGGTTAGGGTTAGGGTTAGGGTTAGGGTTAGGGTTAGGGTTAGGGTTAGGGTTAGGGTTAGGGTTAGGGTTAGGGTTAGGGTTAGGGTTAGGGTTAGGGTTAGGGTTAGGGTTAGGGTTAGGGTTAGGGTTAGGGTTAGGGTTAGGGTTAGGGTTAGGGTTAGGGTTAGGGTTAGGGTTAGGGTTAGGGTTAGGGTTAGGGTTAGGGTTAGGGTTAGGGTTAGGGTTAGGGTTAGGGTTAGGGTTAGGGTTAGGGTTAGGGTTAGGGTTAGGGTTAGGGTTAGGGTTAGGGTTAGGGTTAGGGTTAGGGTTAGGGTTAGGGTTAGGGTTAGGGTTAGGGTTAGGGTTAGGGTTAGGGTTAGGGTTAGGGTTAGGGTTAGGGTTAGGGTTAGGGTTAGGGTTAGGGTTAGGGTTAGGGTTAGGGTTAGGGTTAGGGTTAGGGTTAGGGTTAGGGTTAGGGTTAGGGTTAGGGTTAGGGTTAGGGTTAGGGTTAGGGTTAGGGTTAGGGTTAGGGTTAGGGTTAGGGTTAGGGTTAGGGTTAGGGTTAGGGTTAGGGTTAGGGTTAGGGTTAGGGTTAGGGTTAGGGTTAGGGTTAGGGTTAGGGTTAGGGTTAGGGTTAGGGTTAGGGTTAGGGTTAGGGTTAGGGTTAGGGTTAGGGTTAGGGTTAGGGTTAGGGTTAGGGTTAGGGTTAGGGTTAGGGTTAGGGTTAGGGTTAGGGTTAGGGTTAGGGTTAGGGTTAGGGTTAGGGTTAGGGTTAGGGTTAGGGTTAGGGTTAGGGTTAGGGTTAGGGTTAGGGTTAGGGTTAGGGTTAGGGTTAGGGTTAGGGTTAGGGTTAGGGTTAGGGTTAGGGTTAGGGTTAGGGTTAGGGTTAGGGTTAGGGTTAGGGTTAGGGTTAGGGTTAGGGTTAGGGTTAGGGTTAGGGTTAGGGTTAGGGTTAGGGTTAGGGTTAGGGTTAGGGTTAGGGTTAGGGTTAGGGTTAGGGTTAGGGTTAGGGTTAGGGTTAGGGTTAGGGTTAGGGTTAGGGTTAGGGTTAGGGTTAGGGTTAGGGTTAGGGTTAGGGTTAGGGTTAGGGTTAGGGTTAGGGTTAGGGTTAGGGTTAGGGTTAGGGTTAGGGTTAGGGTTAGGGTTAGGGTTAGGGTTAGGGTTAGGGTTAGGGTTAGGGTTAGGGTTAGGGTTAGGGTTAGGGTTAGGGTTAGGGTTAGGGTTAGGGTTAGGGTTAGGGTTAGGGTTAGGGTTAGGGTTAGGGTTAGGGTTAGGGTTAGGGTTAGGGTTAGGGTTAGGGTTAGGGTTAGGGTTAGGGTTAGGGTTAGGGTTAGGGTTAGGGTTAGGGTTAGGGTTAGGGTTAGGGTTAGGGTTAGGGTTAGGGTTAGGGTTAGGGTTAGGGTTAGGGTTAGGGTTAGGGTTAGGGTTAGGGTTAGGGTTAGGGTTAGGGTTAGGGTTAGGGTTAGGGTTAGGGTTAGGGTTAGGGTTAGGGTTAGGGTTAGGGTTAGGGTTAGGGTTAGGGTTAGGGTTAGGGTTAGGGTTAGGGTTAGGGTTAGGGTTAGGGTTAGGGTTAGGGTTAGGGTTAGGGTTAGGGTTAGGGTTAGGGTTAGGGTTAGGGTTAGGGTTAGGGTTAGGGTTAGGGTTAGGGTTAGGGTTAGGGTTAGGGTTAGGGTTAGGGTTAGGGTTAGGGTTAGGGTTAGGGTTAGGGTTAGGGTTAGGGTTAGGGTTAGGGTTAGGGTTAGGGTTAGGGTTAGGGTTAGGGTTAGGGTTAGGGTTAGGGTTAGGGTTAGGGTTAGGGTTAGGGTTAGGGTTAGGGTTAGGGTTAGGGTTAGGGTTAGGGTTAGGGTTAGGGTTAGGGTTAGGGTTAGGGTTAGGGTTAGGGTTAGGGTTAGGGTTAGGGTTAGGGTTAGGGTTAGGGTTAGGGTTAGGGTTAGGGTTAGGGTTAGGGTTAGGGTTAGGGTTAGGGTTAGGGTTAGGGTTAGGGTTAGGGTTAGGGTTAGGGTTAGGGTTAGGGTTAGGGTTAGGGTTAGGGTTAGGGTTAGGGTTAGGGTTAGGGTTAGGGTTAGGGTTAGGGTTAGGGTTAGGGTTAGGGTTAGGGTTAGGGTTAGGGTTAGGGTTAGGGTTAGGGTTAGGGTTAGGGTTAGGGTTAGGGTTAGGGTTAGGGTTAGGGTTAGGGTTAGGGTTAGGGTTAGGGTTAGGGTTAGGGTTAGGGTTAGGGTTAGGGTTAGGGTTAGGGTTAGGGTTAGGGTTAGGGTTAGGGTTAGGGTTAGGGTTAGGGTTAGGGTTAGGGTTAGGGTTAGGGTTAGGGTTAGGGTTAGGGTTAGGGTTAGGGTTAGGGTTAGGGTTAGGGTTAGGGTTAGGGTTAGGGTTAGGGTTAGGGTTAGGGTTAGGGTTAGGGTTAGGGTTAGGGTTAGGGTTAGGGTTAGGGTTAGGGTTAGGGTTAGGGTTAGGGTTAGGGTTAGGGTTAGGGTTAGGGTTAGGGTTAGGGTTAGGGTTAGGGTTAGGGTTAGGGTTAGGGTTAGGGTTAGGGTTAGGGTTAGGGTTAGGGTTAGGGTTAGGGTTAGGGTTAGGGTTAGGGTTAGGGTTAGGGTTAGGGTTAGGGTTAGGGTTAGGGTTAGGGTTAGGGTTAGGGTTAGGGTTAGGGTTAGGGTTAGGGTTAGGGTTAGGGTTAGGGTTAGGGTTAGGGTTAGGGTTAGGGTTAGGGTTAGGGTTAGGGTTAGGGTTAGGGTTAGGGTTAGGGTTAGGGTTAGGGTTAGGGTTAGGGTTAGGGTTAGGGTTAGGGTTAGGGTTAGGGTTAGGGTTAGGGTTAGGGTTAGGGTTAGGGTTAGGGTTAGGGTTAGGGTTAGGGTTAGGGTTAGGGTTAGGGTTAGGGTTAGGGTTAGGGTTAGGGTTAGGGTTAGGGTTAGGGTTAGGGTTAGGGTTAGGGTTAGGGTTAGGGTTAGGGTTAGGGTTAGGGTTAGGGTTAGGGTTAGGGTTAGGGTTAGGGTTAGGGTTAGGGTTAGGGTTAGGGTTAGGGTTAGGGTTAGGGTTAGGGTTAGGGTTAGGGTTAGGGTTAGGGTTAGGGTTAGGGTTAGGGTTAGGGTTAGGGTTAGGGTTAGGGTTAGGGTTAGGGTTAGGGTTAGGGTTAGGGTTAGGGTTAGGGTTAGGGTTAGGGTTAGGGTTAGGGTTAGGGTTAGGGTTAGGGTTAGGGTTAGGGTTAGGGTTAGGGTTAGGGTTAGGGTTAGGGTTAGGGTTAGGGTTAGGGTTAGGGTTAGGGTTAGGGTTAGGGTTAGGGTTAGGGTTAGGGTTAGGGTTAGGGTTAGGGTTAGGGTTAGGGTTAGGGTTAGGGTTAGGGTTAGGGTTAGGGTTAGGGTTAGGGTTAGGGTTAGGGTTAGGGTTAGGGTTAGGGTTAGGGTTAGGGTTAGGGTTAGGGTTAGGGTTAGGGTTAGGGTTAGGGTTAGGGTTAGGGTTAGGGTTAGGGTTAGGGTTAGGGTTAGGGTTAGGGTTAGGGTTAGGGTTAGGGTTAGGGTTAGGGTTAGGGTTAGGGTTAGGGTTAGGGTTAGGGTTAGGGTTAGGGTTAGGGTTAGGGTTAGGGTTAGGGTTAGGGTTAGGGTTAGGGTTAGGGTTAGGGTTAGGGTTAGGGTTAGGGTTAGGGTTAGGGTTAGGGTTAGGGTTAGGGTTAGGGTTAGGGTTAGGGTTAGGGTTAGGGTTAGGGTTAGGGTTAGGGTTAGGGTTAGGGTTAGGGTTAGGGTTAGGGTTAGGGTTAGGGTTAGGGTTAGGGTTAGGGTTAGGGTTAGGGTTAGGGTTAGGGTTAGGGTTAGGGTTAGGGTTAGGGTTAGGGTTAGGGTTAGGGTTAGGGTTAGGGTTAGGGTTAGGGTTAGGGTTAGGGTTAGGGTTAGGGTTAGGGTTAGGGTTAGGGTTAGGGTTAGGGTTAGGGTTAGGGTTAGGGTTAGGGTTAGGGTTAGGGTTAGGGTTAGGGTTAGGGTTAGGGTTAGGGTTAGGGTTAGGGTTAGGGTTAGGGTTAGGGTTAGGGTTAGGGTTAGGGTTAGGGTTAGGGTTAGGGTTAGGGTTAGGGTTAGGGTTAGGGTTAGGGTTAGGGTTAGGGTTAGGGTTAGGGTTAGGGTTAGGGTTAGGGTTAGGGTTAGGGTTAGGGTTAGGGTTAGGGTTAGGGTTAGGGTTAGGGTTAGGGTTAGGGTTAGGGTTAGGGTTAGGGTTAGGGTTAGGGTTAGGGTTAGGGTTAGGGTTAGGGTTAGGGTTAGGGTTAGGGTTAGGGTTAGGGTTAGGGTTAGGGTTAGGGTTAGGGTTAGGGTTAGGGTTAGGGTTAGGGTTAGGGTTAGGGTTAGGGTTAGGGTTAGGGTTAGGGTTAGGGTTAGGGTTAGGGTTAGGGTTAGGGTTAGGGTTAGGGTTAGGGTTAGGGTTAGGGTTAGGGTTAGGGTTAGGGTTAGGGTTAGGGTTAGGGTTAGGGTTAGGGTTAGGGTTAGGGTTAGGGTTAGGGTTAGGGTTAGGGTTAGGGTTAGGGTTAGGGTTAGGGTTAGGGTTAGGGTTAGGGTTAGGGTTAGGGTTAGGGTTAGGGTTAGGGTTAGGGTTAGGGTTAGGGTTAGGGTTAGGGTTAGGGTTAGGGTTAGGGTTAGGGTTAGGGTTAGGGTTAGGGTTAGGGTTAGGGTTAGGGTTAGGGTTAGGGTTAGGGTTAGGGTTAGGGTTAGGGTTAGGGTTAGGGTTAGGGTTAGGGTTAGGGTTAGGGTTAGGGTTAGGGTTAGGGTTAGGGTTAGGGTTAGGGTTAGGGTTAGGGTTAGGGTTAGGGTTAGGGTTAGGGTTAGGGTTAGGGTTAGGGTTAGGGTTAGGGTTAGGGTTAGGGTTAGGGTTAGGGTTAGGGTTAGGGTTAGGGTTAGGGTTAGGGTTAGGGTTAGGGTTAGGGTTAGGGTTAGGGTTAGGGTTAGGGTTAGGGTTAGGGTTAGGGTTAGGGTTAGGGTTAGGGTTAGGGTTAGGGTTAGGGTTAGGGTTAGGGTTAGGGTTAGGGTTAGGGTTAGGGTTAGGGTTAGGGTTAGGGTTAGGGTTAGGGTTAGGGTTAGGGTTAGGGTTAGGGTTAGGGTTAGGGTTAGGGTTAGGGTTAGGGTTAGGGTTAGGGTTAGGGTTAGGGTTAGGGTTAGGGTTAGGGTTAGGGTTAGGGTTAGGGTTAGGGTTAGGGTTAGGGTTAGGGTTAGGGTTAGGGTTAGGGTTAGGGTTAGGGTTAGGGTTAGGGTTAGGGTTAGGGTTAGGGTTAGGGTTAGGGTTAGGGTTAGGGTTAGGGTTAGGGTTAGGGTTAGGGTTAGGGTTAGGGTTAGGGTTAGGGTTAGGGTTAGGGTTAGGGTTAGGGTTAGGGTTAGGGTTAGGGTTAGGGTTAGGGTTAGGGTTAGGGTTAGGGTTAGGGTTAGGGTTAGGGTTAGGGTTAGGGTTAGGGTTAGGGTTAGGGTTAGGGTTAGGGTTAGGGTTAGGGTTAGGGTTAGGGTTAGGGTTAGGGTTAGGGTTAGGGTTAGGGTTAGGGTTAGGGTTAGGGTTAGGGTTAGGGTTAGGGTTAGGGTTAGGGTTAGGGTTAGGGTTAGGGTTAGGGTTAGGGTTAGGGTTAGGGTTAGGGTTAGGGTTAGGGTTAGGGTTAGGGTTAGGGTTAGGGTTAGGGTTAGGGTTAGGGTTAGGGTTAGGGTTAGGGTTAGGGTTAGGGTTAGGGTTAGGGTTAGGGTTAGGGTTAGGGTTAGGGTTAGGGTTAGGGTTAGGGTTAGGGTTAGGGTTAGGGTTAGGGTTAGGGTTAGGGTTAGGGTTAGGGTTAGGGTTAGGGTTAGGGTTAGGGTTAGGGTTAGGGTTAGGGTTAGGGTTAGGGTTAGGGTTAGGGTTAGGGTTAGGGTTAGGGTTAGGGTTAGGGTTAGGGTTAGGGTTAGGGTTAGGGTTAGGGTTAGGGTTAGGGTTAGGGTTAGGGTTAGGGTTAGGGTTAGGGTTAGGGTTAGGGTTAGGGTTAGGGTTAGGGTTAGGGTTAGGGTTAGGGTTAGGGTTAGGGTTAGGGTTAGGGTTAGGGTTAGGGTTAGGGTTAGGGTTAGGGTTAGGGTTAGGGTTAGGGTTAGGGTTAGGGTTAGGGTTAGGGTTAGGGTTAGGGTTAGGGTTAGGGTTAGGGTTAGGGTTAGGGTTAGGGTTAGGGTTAGGGTTAGGGTTAGGGTTAGGGTTAGGGTTAGGGTTAGGGTTAGGGTTAGGGTTAGGGTTAGGGTTAGGGTTAGGGTTAGGGTTAGGGTTAGGGTTAGGGTTAGGGTTAGGGTTAGGGTTAGGGTTAGGGTTAGGGTTAGGGTTAGGGTTAGGGTTAGGGTTAGGGTTAGGGTTAGGGTTAGGGTTAGGGTTAGGGTTAGGGTTAGGGTTAGGGTTAGGGTTAGGGTTAGGGTTAGGGTTAGGGTTAGGGTTAGGGTTAGGGTTAGGGTTAGGGTTAGGGTTAGGGTTAGGGTTAGGGTTAGGGTTAGGGTTAGGGTTAGGGTTAGGGTTAGGGTTAGGGTTAGGGTTAGGGTTAGGGTTAGGGTTAGGGTTAGGGTTAGGGTTAGGGTTAGGGTTAGGGTTAGGGTTAGGGTTAGGGTTAGGGTTAGGGTTAGGGTTAGGGTTAGGGTTAGGGTTAGGGTTAGGGTTAGGGTTAGGGTTAGGGTTAGGGTTAGGGTTAGGGTTAGGGTTAGGGTTAGGGTTAGGGTTAGGGTTAGGGTTAGGGTTAGGGTTAGGGTTAGGGTTAGGGTTAGGGTTAGGGTTAGGGTTAGGGTTAGGGTTAGGGTTAGGGTTAGGGTTAGGGTTAGGGTTAGGGTTAGGGTTAGGGTTAGGGTTAGGGTTAGGGTTAGGGTTAGGGTTAGGGTTAGGGTTAGGGTTAGGGTTAGGGTTAGGGTTAGGGTTAGGGTTAGGGTTAGGGTTAGGGTTAGGGTTAGGGTTAGGGTTAGGGTTAGGGTTAGGGTTAGGGTTAGGGTTAGGGTTAGGGTTAGGGTTAGGGTTAGGGTTAGGGTTAGGGTTAGGGTTAGGGTTAGGGTTAGGGTTAGGGTTAGGGTTAGGGTTAGGGTTAGGGTTAGGGTTAGGGTTAG
This sequence comes from Phasianus colchicus, assembly GCF_987193195.1. Taxonomy (NCBI): domain Eukaryota; kingdom Metazoa; phylum Chordata; class Aves; order Galliformes; family Phasianidae; genus Phasianus; species Phasianus colchicus. Next base: position 951 of record NC_143460.1, on the reverse strand, counting down.
GGTTAGGGTTAGGGTTAGGGTTAGGGTTAGGGTTAGGGTTAGGGTTAGGGTTAGGGTTAGGGTTAGGGTTAGGGTTAGGGTTAGGGTTAGGGTTAGGGTTAGGGTTAGGGTTAGGGTTAGGGTTAGGGTTAGGGTTAGGGTTAGGGTTAGGGTTAGGGTTAGGGTTAGGGTTAGGGTTAGGGTTAGGGTTAGGGTTAGGGTTAGGGTTAGGGTTAGGGTTAGGGTTAGGGTTAGGGTTAGGGTTAGGGTTAGGGTTAGGGTTAGGGTTAGGGTTAGGGTTAGGGTTAGGGTTAGGGTTAGGGTTAGGGTTAGGGTTAGGGTTAGGGTTAGGGTTAGGGTTAGGGTTAGGGTTAGGGTTAGGGTTAGGGTTAGGGTTAGGGTTAGGGTTAGGGTTAGGGTTAGGGTTAGGGTTAGGGTTAGGGTTAGGGTTAGGGTTAGGGTTAGGGTTAGGGTTAGGGTTAGGGTTAGGGTTAGGGTTAGGGTTAGGGTTAGGGTTAGGGTTAGGGTTAGGGTTAGGGTTAGGGTTAGGGTTAGGGTTAGGGTTAGGGTTAGGGTTAGGGTTAGGGTTAGGGTTAGGGTTAGGGTTAGGGTTAGGGTTAGGGTTAGGGTTAGGGTTAGGGTTAGGGTTAGGGTTAGGGTTAGGGTTAGGGTTAGGGTTAGGGTTAGGGTTAGGGTTAGGGTTAGGGTTAGGGTTAGGGTTAGGGTTAGGGTTAGGGTTAGGGTTAGGGTTAGGGTTAGGGTTAGGGTTAGGGTTAGGGTTAGGGTTAGGGTTAGGGTTAGGGTTAGGGTTAGGGTTAGGGTTAGGGTTAGGGTTAGGGTTAGGGTTAGGGTTAGGGTTAGGGTTAGGGTTAGGGTTAGGGTTAGGGTTAGGGTTAGGGTTAGGGTTAGGGTTAGGGTTAGGGTTAGGGTTAGGGTTAGGGTTAGGGTTAGGGTTAGGGTTAGGGTTAGGGT